>NW_019103935.1:214085-217346 GCF_001856785.1 Myzus persicae
ATTTAAAAAAAAAAATCAATACTGTAAATAGGTAATAATAATAAAAAATAATATTCTTTGGTTAAAAAAAAAAATCGTGGTTTACATTGCCCGGTATTCCACATTGCCCGTAACATATATATTACACGCACCGTATGCTTTCGTGGATGCATCAGCAAATCCGTGTATCTCAATTAATTTCTTCTTGTCGTAGCCCAGCTAACGGTGAGGTATACTAAATGAATTGAGCTCATTTAGACAATTATTGTATGTCACCCACTGTACTTGTATGTGTGGTGGAAATTGGGTGTTCTTACCGATTTTCTCACGCCATAAGCTTTGTAACAATATTTTACCCACCAATATTATAATCGGACCTACTAAGCCGAATGGGTCAAACAATGGGGTTTTATCGATTCCGCCGTTTTAATATCAATTCCGCCGGCTATCGATTCCGCCCGAATGCCCGATACTTGTTTTTTAATTATTGATTCTGCCGAGCTTTTTTTTTATTGATTCCGCTTTATTGTTTCAGTTTATTTACTTACAGTACTTGTACGACGTACGTGTAGTAATCACTTTTCGGTTCCCTGCAGTATAAACCTAGAGTTTTCACGCTTTTTCTATCCATTGGTACGGTCGTTAATTCATCTTTGTTGATTCGGAGATAAATCTGTATGGTTCGTAGTCCATTTTGATAATTCTAATCCCCTTCTGCATAATTGAAGTTAATTCGTCACGCAATTCAATTGCTTCCATCAATGAATAAGCCCCGGTGAGGCAATCGTCTACACAGATATCATTTTTAATTATTACTTTTAAAGTTTTAACTTCGTGTTAGTGGTTTATCGCCGATGCGATTGACGCAACTTATTGCCAAAAAACCTGCCTACTTGTCCGACATTTGATTACTATAATCTCCATAAGTACTCCAAAAAATATTTTCCTTTAGAATATAAAAAATAAATAATGAAATAATGATATTGTCTTACTTATTAAATTTATCACGCCATATAAAATAACTTTAACAACAAATTTTTTCATTTTGTGACCCTATAGTTACACTTCATTCATAATAATTAGGCAATTTTTACCCTTGTAATAATTTTTGTAAATTTGTCTTTTCAATAGAAATTAGACAAAAATAGTATATTGAAATGATATTTTATTAAAAAAACGTCTGTCAAAGATAAAAAATAATGATATATGTCAAATAATATCAAAATATGATCGATAAACATAATTGATAAACAACATGTTTAATAAAAGTTAAAAGATTTTAGATACTTAATAATAAATTAATCACAGCTCATTGTTTAACTTAGATGAATGATAACATTCTATTTATACATTACTCTAAGAAATGAAATGAAATAACTAGTCCCTTCGTAATTTGTTGAGATCAGAGAAAAACTGTAGTTAGGCCCTATAAAAATGGTGTTACAAGATTGGAAGCAACTAATTGTAATATTTATGTATTTAACTAATTCAAATCTTTAATATTGGAGTAAAGTACTATGTGGGGAGTTGACGAATTTTCTAGTAAAGTATGACTCTTAGTAATTCAAATGTATGTCAAGTATTGGCAAATTTACTTTTTGTTGTTGGATGGGGAGTATTTTAGATTTTTAACCTACTAAAGTTGATACACAAAATTAATGAAAGACAATAATAGTATTAAATGATTACAATAATTTCTTTTAAAAGTTATATGAAATTATCACACGAATCTATATTAAAGTAATATTTCTAGTAAAATACGTATTGAAATTATTATCTAAATAAAACAAAAAAAATAAATAAATCTGTAATTGGTGTATAATATATGTAGGTACGGATACTCTTTTACCTGTGTAATAGTTTATGTTAAAGTATCTGTATGCCATTTTCCTGTGGCATGGTTGAAACACTATTCGTAAGCCAATTCCTCACGTAGCAATAGGAAATATAATAATACAATTAATAATATGTATAAATAACTAATACAAAATATTAAGGATAAAGTTGGGGCTTGGTGTGGCGTGATGATTGGCTGAAGTCCCTAATGGGTGTCAATCATCGGCTGTCGTAGCTAGCATCCGGATGGGTGACCACCTGGGTGCTTAGTGACGAATCCTAGCTCCACTTACACAAGTGTTACTCGAACCCTACCGTGACATCTACAAAAGATACTGTTATCCATAGTGAACGGTTTATTTACAATCAAATTAGCATACAAAATAATATGTAATATACAATTGGTACAAAATAAGAAGAATGCAGTTGGGGCTTGGTGTGGTGCCGTGATTGGCTGAAGTCCCTAATGGGTGTCAATCATCGGTTGGCGTAGCTAGCATCCGGATGGGTGACCACCTGGGTGTTTAGTAACGAATCCTAGCTCCACATACACACGTATTACTCGGATCCAACCGTGACCCCTACAAAAGATACTGTTAGAAGTAAAGTGCACGGTTTATAGAATCGCTAAAAATTATGATTATTTTAGCCAGTTATTGGCAGTGGAAGGAGAGAAAGTTTATCATCCAGATAATGTTCAAAGACTTTCAAAATAAAATTATTTTAATACGTTATTCAGTTGCTTCAAATCTAGACACCTTCCTAGAATTTCTTAAAAACATATGTAGCTTAAATAATTAAAAAAATATGTTGCTTTAAAAAAGACGTTTCACCTGAATGTGTGGTCTCCAATTGTTCAAATGCATCTTACAAGTATGAAACATATCAAATTTTAGTTAAGCAGTTATCATTCATCTTCGTTGATACCAAATAAAAATTATTAATTATAATTAATTCCAAATAATCACTCTAATATTGAAACTTTCATTGCTAAATGAGATCTGCTCACATTGATGATCACTTGTAAAACGGGACCAACACATGCTTATAAAATATTAATACTAACTAGTTACTTCTTAAATGTATATCCAATCATACTTTCAAGTTGATGCACATATAAAAGTCTTTATCGCCTTTCGGATATGTTGTATGCTTCAAGTTGTTTCAAGTTGTAATAAATAAATAAAAAAGTTCAACTTGATAAGCGGACACAAAAATAGAAAACCCAATAAGGATCTTTTTATTCTAAGGGTCCCACTTAACCCTCTGTTAGTCGCGCGCCAAACGGGGGTGATTAAATTAGCACCCCCCATACTGCCCAACTCGCGCGACTATGCTGTTAAGACAGAGGGTTAAAATAAGTCGTACAAAGGTTAGTACGCCTAAGCGCTATGGAGAGTTGAAGCTGAGGTGATGATAGTAGGCTAGTGGTAGTATACTATCATC